>NC_056467.1:5753584-5769024 GCF_008729295.1 Plectropomus leopardus | reverse complement strand
AATGCTCAAAAAAGTCCTAGTACAGCATGTTTAGGCAGTTTATAGTATAACCTGTTGAAAAATGGTCCAAAAAGTCAATATTTTCAACGTTTTAAGCAAAATTACAGTCTGGCGAAAAAAGCCATACTATAGCTCAGGTAAAAATGCTCAAAAAAGTCATCTCTCCAAATGCTGAAAAAAGTCATCATACAGCATGTTGAGGCAGTTTACAGGATAACCTGTTGAAAAATGGTCCTAAAAGTCAATATTTTGAGCGTTTTAAGCCAAAGTACAGTTTGGCCAAAAAAAGCCATACTATAGCTCAGGTAAAAATGGTCAAAAAAGTCATCTCTCCAAAGGCTGAAAAAAGTCATAATACAGCATGTTGAGGCAGTTTATAGTACAGCCTGCTGGAAAAATGGTCCAAACAGTCAATATTTGGATTGTTTTAAGCAAAAGTACACCATGGCGAAAAAAGCCATACTATAGCTCAGGTAAAAATGGTCAAAAAAGTCATCTCTCCAAATGCTCAAAAAAGTCCTAGTACAGCATGTTTAGGTAGTTTATAGTACATTCTGTTGAATAAACTGTCCAAAAAGTCAATATTTTGAACGTTTTAAGCCAAAGTACAGTCTGGCGAAAAAAGCCATACTATAGCTCAGGTAAAAATGCTCAAAAAAGTAATCTCTCCAAATGCTGAAAAAAGCGTCTGAGGCCGAAGAATGAACCAGTAGGTCACAGCCTGAGCACAGTGGAGTGTTTAAATGAGACTCAAGAGGCAAGAACGTAAATGTAAAAATATACAGGCTTTAGTAGAAAAATGGAAACATGCTTTACAGTTCAACAGGTTGGTGTTATAACAATTATATCACCAAAGGCAATTATCAGGTATCCAATTGGCCAATACCACTTCTATCTATTGGGTGCACCTTTTTCAGCTGAATTTTGTGTGTCACCTGAAATTCAAGTGTTTCTGATCCAATTCACAGTTCACAAACAATAATAAATGTATACATTAGCCACCAATGTACAATTCCAGGGAATGAAGAGGTAGTATGTTGGATTGAGTCCACAGTGCAAGAAAAAGTCAAAAAATGTAAGTATAAGTCCAAGGTTCCCGGGATGTCCAAAAAAAAAAGGGTAAGTATGGGGGATTCAGAGTCCCGTGGAAGATGGGTAAGTGTATGTATGGGTGGTTGAAGAAAGGGGGGGTTGCATATGGGGCTGAGTGTGAGGGTGTCTGCAGATACTGGTCCTACCACACCGCGGAGTGCAGCAAAACCTGTCCAGTGACCACAGGATATCTTGGTCTCTCTCTGGATCAGGATGGGAAGGCTCACCAACCATCTCGCTGGACAGGTCCACACGAAGAAACAAACCAACACAAAAAACCTGACCTGTCAACAAAGGTTCAGAAAAATATCAGGAGTTAACACTTTAAACAGTCTGTTTAACCTGTTTATAACATGATGGAATCAATATTAACGTCAACTTTTTAAATTAAAATTATACAAAATACTGCAAATTCCTTGTATCTGCATCTAACTTATTTTTTGTGTACATGTCCCTCAACAGTACAAATTGAAAATGTAACAATTTAGCTGCCATAATAAACAACTTTTTTTCACAAGTGAAAAAAAAGTGTAAAATGACTGAATTCATTGCAAAGACATTGTAAATAAACCTTAAATCCAACAACTACAGTATACAGAATAATTCAGACAGTACAATAATCATTCAATAAAGTGCTGAGTAGAAGGAATCTCTCACAGAAAGGCAATAATTATGCTTACCGATCTCCGTGAGTGGGTTGAGCACCGGAACAAAATATGGTGGCATCCAGTAAGGCCACGGGGCTCCTGCTCCTCCAAGCTTTACAAAAAGAAACCCTCGGAAATCTCCGCACTTCCAAACCTACGTGAGCAGACGAGAGCTAGTCAGTTAGCACTGCACTTTAAGCTAGCGCTAACAAGCTAGCAGGTAAACAGCAGCTACTGAGCTGAATTAACTCACGTCAAGCCACTTTTACGAGCGACCACTTAGGGGAGAGTTAAGTTATCTTCCGAAGACTCTGTCGCAATCTTTCCTTCTGGTTTTCAGTTTCTCTGTCTTTATTTAACTTTCATCTAGTAACTACGACGTGACGCTCTCTGTCTTTCTGCATGCACGGAGGAAACACAACAAGCTTGCTACCCACAGACCTGTAAAGGTGGGCGGAACTACCTGCAGTAACCGGCTTTCTGATTGGCTGAACTCTCCGCAGTATCTATTGGATGGAAATACCCAAGTAGAAGAAATAACAATGAAAAATAAAAAGTAAAACAACTGTTTCGCGTTTTCTTGAGTCGGATTTCTGGGGCATAGTAATTCATAGTTTGATTGTCCCTTGTTTTCTTTTGCTTTTTTTCCATATATAGTCTATTATATTACTGTATGTGGGTTACAAAAAAATGATCGCTCCAAATGTTAAAAAAAAAGTCATACTAAAGGATGTTGACCCAGTTTATAGTATAGCATGTTGAAAAAACGTTCCAAAAAAGTCAATATTTTGAGCATTTTGAGCCAAAGTATAGTATGGGGGAAAAGCCATACTATAGCACAGGGAAAAGTGATGAAAATGGCCAATAATGTCATAATATAGCATGTTGAAAAAATGGCCGAAAACAACATAGTATAGTATGTCAAAAAATTTCAAATTTTGACATGCCAAAAAATGGCTGAATACAACATGTTATAGCTTGTAGAGGCACATCATAGTATACAATGTCTAAAAAAGGCCAAAATCATCATAATTTAGCATGTTGAAAAAAATTGCTAAAAATGCCATAGTATAATATGTTGAAAAACATCAAATTTTGTCAAAAATGTCAAAAAATGGCTGAAAATGACATATTGTAACTTGTCAAGACACGTCATAGTTGTAAAAAAGGCCCAAACATCATAATTTAAGATGTCGAAAAAATGGCCAAAAATGCCATAGTGTAGTGCAAATTTTGATATGACATAGAATTAGCTGAAATCAGCATAATATAGCTCGTAGAAACACGTCATGGTAGACTATGTCTAAAAAAAGCCAAAAACGTCATAATTTAGCATGTGGAAAAAAAAGTCTGAAAACACCATAGTATAATATGTCGAAAAACATCACATTTTGATGTCAAAAAATTGCTGAAAACATGTTATAGCTTGTAGAGACATGTCATAGTATACAATGTCTTAAAATAGGTCAAAATCATCATAATTTAGCATGTTGAAAAATGGCTGAAAAAGTCATAGTATACTATGCCGAAAAATGTCAAATTGCAACCTGTCAAAAAAATGGCTGAAAAAGACATATTATAGCTTGTAGAGGCACGTCATGGTATACAATGTTGAAATAAATGCCTAAAATGTAATAATTTAGCATGTGGAAAAAATGGCCACAGTGGCATAGTATAGTATGTCCAAAAACGCCAAATTTTGACACGTCCAAAAAAAAGCTGAAAATGACATATTATAGCTTGTAGAGACAAGTCATAGTATACATGTTGAAAAATGCCATAGTGTAGTATGTCAAAAAATGTCAAATTTTTAAATGTCAATAAAATGGCTGAAAAGGAAAGGCTGAAAGTTGAAAAAATGGCCAAAACGCCATAATTTAGTGTGTTCAAAAAATAATGGATATGCCATAGTATAGTATGTCAAAAGATGGCAAATTGTGACATGTCAAAAAAAACCTACTAAAAACTACATATTATAGAATTAATTGTTACATGTCAATAAAATGGCTGAAAAGGAAATACTATAGCTAGTGCAGACACGTCATAGTATGCAATGTCGAAAAAATGGCTGAAAAACAACATAGAATAGCTTGTAGAGACGCATCATAGTATACAAAGTTAAAATAAAGGCCAGAAAAGGCCAAAAACGTAATTTAGAAAGTCAAATAATGGCCAAAAAGGCAATAGCATAGTATGTTGAAAAAAGTCAAAATTTGACTGCTCCTAAAAATGGGTGAAAGTGACATACAACAGCTTGTAGAGACACGTTATAGTGTACAAAGTGGGAATAAAGGCCAAAAAAGGCCAAAAACCTCATCATTTAGCATGTCAAAAAATGGCCAAAAAGGCAATAGTATAGCATGTCATAAAAAAGGCTGAAATCAATATATTATAGCTTGTAGAGACGTGTCATATTATAAAAAGTGGGAATATAGGCTAAAAAATGCCAAAAACTTTAAATTTAGCATGTCAAAAAAGTGGTCAAAAACGGCATAATTTAGTGTCGAAAAAATAACTGAAATCGCCATAGTATAGTATGTCAAAAAACGTATAAATTTTGTCAAAAAATGGCTGAAAACAACATAGTATAGCATGTCTAGGAACGTGATAGTATAGCATTATGAAAGAACGGCCAAAAACATCATATTATAGCATGTCGAAAAATGGCAAAATATGACGTCAAAAAAATTGCTGAAAACAACATACTATACCATGTACTAAAGCCTGGTGACACACATCATAGCATATTGAAAAAACGTCCAAAACCATCATAATACAGTATGTTAAAAAAACAGCCGAAATCCACATAGTATAGCATGTCGAAGTAATGGCCGCCCGACATAGTATAGTATGTCTAAAAATGGCAAAATATGACACGTCGAAAAAAATGTCTTAAATCAACACAATATAGCATGTCGAGACACATTTTATGTGGAAATAATGGCCAAAAACGTCACGATAAAGCATGTCAAAAAAATGGCCAAAAACAACATAGCATTGTATGTTGAAAAATGTAAATATATGACATGTCGACAAAAGGGCTAAAAACCACAGTATAGCGTGGCGAGACATTTCATAGTATATTATGTTGAAAAAATGGCCATAAACGTCATAATATGGCATGTCGAAAAAACTGCGAAAAACATGGTATAGTATGTCGAAAAATGTTGAATATGACATGTCGCAAAAAGGGTTGAAAACCACATAGCACTGCATGTCAAGACACATCATAGTATAGCATGCCGAATAAATGGCCAAAAACGTCATAAAGTAGCATGTCGAAAAAATGGCAGAAAATGATAAGTGGATATATGTGCCCATAAAAGTGGATATATCGATATTGGTTAAAGGCCAAATGAGTTATATGTCGGCATATCAGATATTGGCAAAAAAAAAAAAAAAAACAATATCGCAGGGCGCTCAGTGACTCAGTAGAGCAGGCGCCCCATGTTCAGAGGCTGTGTCCTCACCGCAGAGGCTGCGGGTTCGAGTCCAGCCCTGGCCCCCCCTTTAATGCTACATCTCTCCTATCTAATAAAGACAATAAAAAAAAACAAAAATATCTTTAAAAAAACAAACATCCAATATTGTGCATCCCTAGTAAGCAGAAACAAAACTGCAGAGAGATAGAAGCAAGTGCTGTTCTCATTTCACAAGCACGACGACTTTGTATTATGACTTCAAGTGTTTCATAAGTCCTCCCGGATATCAGAAAACTTCTAAGAGCGGATACATCCCAGAGTTGATTTTCATCTCGTTTCATCTGCCTCTTCCTCATTTTCATCTCTCCCTCTTTTCCTCTCTTGAGCTCAAGTCACCAATAACTCAGCGTCCAACTTCATAGCTGGAGCGCATCTGATCCCCATTCATTTCCGCAGCGGGGAGAGGGAGAGCTGGCGTTGGCCACTAAGGCCCTGATCAATCATGATCTAGCACGACAGCTTGTATTAGAGACGGAGAGATGGAGGGATGGAGAGATACAGAGGAATAGAGCTGGGAATATAAGATATTCAGACATGGATATTTCTCTTCCGGAGATGCGTGTGTGATTTGTCGACATGACCAGATGTGATCAGAAGACGGTCAAAGGAAAAAGAGGAGGAGGGAGAGATATAAAGAAAAAAAACATCCCCAGCCCTGTTCGTTATTAAGAGATTAAATCCCATCTCTGACAGACTTGTCAGTGCGGGAGACAGAATCGAGCACGGCCGGTAATTTGACTAGTTCCCTATCTCCTCACCGCTCAGTTGGCCGATGACAGCCAGGCGACAGAGCGTTGAATATGCAAGATGTCTCTCCCTCTATCCCTCTAAACTCTGCTGTCTACCTCAGAGACACACACCTGCACTCACAAAAATGTATGCACACACATACAGCCCTGAAATGGTACATTTTCAACCATTTGCATCCTCTCCAAGAGGTTCTGACCTCTGAGGATACTGACAGATGAAGGCTCACAGGTTTAGGTTCCTCACATAGCAATATGAATTCTCAATTTAAATACCTAGCATAGGCTTTAGCTCCTCTCTCTGTGAGTGTGTGCACATCTCCAGTGACAATTCCTGTTAGCCTACTGTGCAGATCCTTCCAGCACACCCACAGTGAATCCAGTCAGGCCAGGTGTTATTTTAACACTCACTTTCGGAAGATGAACGAGGGACGTTTTCCTCCTCCTCCTCCTTCCACCTAACACATTCTCATCCCTTGTTCTTGCTTCCCCCCTAGTCCCATCCTTCCATTCGGAAAAGCCTGACCCAGTATTACGGTGACATTATGGGGCCACTTACCGCCCTGCTAAAATAAACCCCAGTGAAGGAGGCGTGTGACAGAACGGGGTTACAGCGTACCGTCGTGCAAATTAATCAAACAAATAAACGAGGAATTTAGACTTAAACAGGGAAGATCCTTCCCTCCTCTCTCATCTCTTCTCTTGTGTTTGTACCCATCTAATCCCTGAGACGGACAGACATGCAAGCGCGCACGCACACATACACACACACACACACGAACAGCAGCTACCTGCACGGTCACAGGTGAGACAGCAAAGCGATTTTTGTCAGGCCTGTTTGACATTTATCCGCTCATTCTTTTGTTTTGCATCAACTGGAATGGGTTACAGCCAGGCCATTTTTGGCTTTGAACCAGAAATCTGTTGCTGACGCTTATATGAAGCGAGAACCAGGGCTAAACCACAACATACGTTCCCTAATTTAAACATTTCTAACCAAGTTCAGTGCAGTCAAACTTTATACATATCAATGCCTACTCTTTCAGATTGTAAAATAGTTAGTCACTTACTTAGAACAGTTAAGCATGACTACTGTAGCATCACTGATGAGCTCGCTGTCCATGTTGCTTTCTTTTGTATGTTTTTTTTGGTTATCAATGTAAAAAAGGGTACTGGTACTCTCCAGAGGATACTGATTTTAAAGGATCGATACTGTATGTTTCCCTCTGTAGTGTTGAGTGGAAGCAGTCACAAAGCTGTTGGTTAAATCCAAACAAATAAAACTACAGCAGCATAGTTTTGTATGAGTCTATACACTGTTTTTAATAAATCCTTCATAGTGTACCATTAAGTTTTGGTTATGCTTATGCACAAATCAGGTTTAGGAAAAGTTCCTGTTTAAAATGAGTCATTTTTTTAACAAGTCCTCCAACCCATACAACCTACATTTGTTTCTACCCTTACATATGGCTTCGGGGGGTGTTTCCAAAATTAGCACCTTTGCCTTTGCCAGTAGATTGACTCATTCTTATACCTAAATGTCAGAATAGGTTGTTTGCCACTGACTCACAAACAACATATAACAGTAATACAATTTAAACAAAGGGTAAACAGTAAAACGGTTGCCATTTGGTCACAGCAACGTAATTACTTGGTTAGGTTTAGGAAAAGATAATGACTTGGGTTAAAATATGTATGTTTGTTATGAAAGTTACATTGATATCTTGACTCTGATTGATTTTATTCGATACGCAAACAGTGTTCTCTTGGGTCAAAGTCCTGTGTTTGTTTGACCCATCAATCAACCCAGACTTTCTTCCTATGCGGATTGCCGCTCTTTATACTAAGTACGTCACCTAACGTCCTTATGGATGGGCAGTCTCCATTAACAGCATGCCAACGCTGTAATAAAATATTCTGTACCTTGCCTCATAATAAATTATCTTTTGGTCCTATTACAAAAGAGCCTAAAGGGGGACAATACGGTCAAAGAGGGAAGCACAGTGTGGCACCAAAGACATATAATATAGTAAATGGATAATTGCTGCAACCATAATACTCCACACACCCAATCCAAAGGTGACCCCACACACAATTATCACCACACACCACTTCACTGCAAATCCAGATGCTACACCACATGAGACTGTCCCTTGTGCTCCTACTGGCTGCCACCAGGAAACCCTACAGAGGGTCAGAGGACCACAGTATTATTTTTTTTAAAAGGCAGCATTAACAAACAAGAAAATCTAGTGGGTTATAATTGGTGCTTGACTGGAATTAATCGACAGAAAGACAAATTAGCTGGAGAACATTAATATGTCAAACGATCTCAATTCTTTACATACTTCACACAATCCAGGCGGTCACAGGGTTATGTTTCCTCCACAACAGCTCAGGCTAACCAGCAACTATACAAACAGGAGAAAAAAAGGAAACAATTAACCAGTCTTCAATATATACACCAGTAGTCTAACATAACATGGAATACATTCACAAGAATATGAGTTTGCAGCCCAAGCTTCCCAGTTCTTATCCGGGCAGCTTATTATCTTCAAACAGCTCCCAACAGTCAAAGTAGATGTAATGACAATTTGCTGACTAAGGTTTGTATAACATCATGATGTGGTGCTGAATTACCAACATTGTGCATTTGAGTGGGAAGGGCTGTGTTAAATCTGCTTTCCTAAGAGGACCACAAAGATGTAAATTTCCCATTAGTCTGCACATGCGACACTTAGAAAAGTCAAATCACTGCATGTCTTACCCTGGACCTTAGTATGTGTTTCAAGCAGGATGTGAAAGACAAAGAGCTCTATACACTTTTAGCACAAACTTGTCTAACCTAAGCACTTCCCCCTCACACACCCTACTTCCTCATCCCCTCATCCGCCAGATGTCCTGGGTGCAAAAGTCCCTCTCATTACATATTACCTGATTAGATTTTTCCTAATTGATGCCCTTTGACTACAGGGCGATGGCGTGTCCAGACTTTTTGTTGTTGGTGGCCCAAGTGGAGCACTGACTTACGCTGGGGTGGCATGATGTACGAGTACTGCTATGGGCACACACGTCTGTATGGCTTTAATTTACCGTCTTTGTCTCCATTACCCATCCCAACCGGAATAACTAACACTGCAGTGTCTTACAATCCTGTTTAAAGTTTAGTTTAAAGGATAAATTGACCTACCAATTACAACACAAAAGAGTGACAACACACAAATGTAAAATAAAGCTTCCATGCTTAATTGCTCTGCCAAAAGTAATTAGTACAATAGCAAGTAAAAAGTGCCAAAAAGATAAAATAAATAAGCTTGTCTGAACAACCCTTTAACAGCTGTCTCAATTCATTTGTAACATTAGTCAGACTAGACACTACTCTGGCACATAAATGCCAACGAAAATTCACTTTACTCATCAAACAGTTCAAACTGACAGGGCAGAAAGCCAATCATAATAGGGGGGGGCAATCAGATTTCAGAGGAGGAGCTTGCCACCCTAGGCCACTCCCTAGACACGCCCCTGCTAAAAGGAACTGGCAGTCAAATCCACTTTTGATAAGAATGGCTAAAAACCCTTCCTGATTAAACAGTGCCTGTGCAAATAAATAGAGTTTTCTAAACTATGTTTCAGTATTTATTCATCCATCCATTGTCCGTAACTGCTTGTCCTCGTAAGGGAGGAAGCCAGAAGGCTCGGAGAAAACCCACACAGCGAGAACAAGCACAAAAGGGCCCCCCCTCGCCCATGGTTCGAACCTCACCCCAACCCCGGTTTGAACCAGGGGCCCTCTTGCTGTGAGGCGACAGTGTTAGACTTTCAAATGCCACGTCTTTCAGTATTTAACTCAGAAAAATGTTAATGCTTCAGTTACAGATGTTGTTTATGGCTCCACTTCAATGACTCAATGACTGTTACTTCTGTCTATGATATCATACCTGTGGTATTTGATTTTTCTCTCAGTCTTCAATCAGATTTCCTTCTTTTGCTACAAAATACACAACTTTGCTATTAATGTGTTTTTTTAAGTGGGCTTTAAGGTGAGCTTGATTACCTTTTTGACATTGAGTGCATTAAATAAAGATGTTTTAATATTTTCCCATTGATCCACCCCTCACACAGAGCCAGAAAAAAAGAGAAACTCTTGCATTTAGTTAAAATAAAAGACCAGTTACTTATGCAAACATTTAGTCCCTGTGTCATCTCTCAACACTTTTTAGATTGCTCCCAGTGTTACATGCTGGTTACCATAGCAATGGCTACGAGGCCCATTCTGCATGCAGGCAACATCTTGATTAATCTTGACGATGACAGTTGCGACTCTTGATGTGGACGGCTCCACATTGATCCGTAATGAAGCCATTGAGCCGCATGACGAATGGAGGGGGAAGGAAATGTGTGAGCACATGATTAATGAAATAATTAATTAAGTAATTGGATTGACTTAATTATTTATTTCTCAATCCTTGAAGTCAGAGAAAAGTTTGATTGCATATTGAAATTAGGCAGTGAGGTGAGCAGTGTTCTGCTTTTGATTCTCAGTCAGTATTGCTCATGCCTACAGATCAAACGGCAAATTCACTTATCTACATCCACTCTTAGCCAAATAAACTAAATTTTTATCTCTTTTCAGGGATTCACATTTCAGGGACATTTTCCAACCACAGAAAGCAGATTTCTTCACATGACAAAGTGAAAGTGGCTTCCAAAGTTTAGGGATGATTTGTTATTTAGATGATCAGATTAATGAACACCTGGGCAGCCCGTCTCATGATCCCTCCAATTTGAGCCAAACACAATTGTTTCAGTTTTTCATATTGTTAATAATATAGATGATTAACTATCTTAATGAAGAGTTAAGCCTGTGATCCTATTCCCATATGTGACTCCTACTGCGTCTGGAAATAGATTCTGTGACTCCACATTGCCTTTTCCATCTGCTGCCTGCTGTTACAGGGTGTGTGGGATGTTTCCTGGACCTGCTGTCAGGACTGTGAGTCTTTCCAGGGAAAACATGCAGGAATTTTGGATCTTCTTTTAAAAACTGGCGTGGTCTTCCTCCATGAGCTTCTGAATATGTCATACCTGGCACTAGAGCTTTAACTTCACAGAAACTCAAATGGAAACTCTGTTCAAATGTCCAATAACTCACATCATAAATAGGCTTATATAGTGGTTGTGCGGGCCAGTTTGGTAGCCGCCTTAAATTTATAGCTATTGGATACCACAGCAGCACATTCTGCACAGCAGCTATGACTGCATGTCTGCAAATCCCAATCCATAACTGAACATATTTTTTTAACCACTTTCCATGTCTCTTCTGAAACATTTGGAAGTCTAATAAAAATCAGAATTACAGAATTATTTTTTTACAACTTGTTTTTGTCCTGGGTCTTTGGACTTTGCTGAGTGTGCATGCTCTTTTTTCAGCCATTCCTCTCTTTGCAGCCCTACAGTTAGACATATCCACACCTGGGAGCTGCCCACTGCTGCCACAGTACTCCACCACCAGCCACAATAGCATAAAAAAACAAAAACATCAGAGTGCTATTTCTTGCATTTCCGAATACAGTATGCTGGAGTTAAAATGATTTATCTGGTAACTCTGAGAATTTTTTTCAGATCCCCCATGTCCTGTGTGTCTTGTGGAGTTGAAGTTTCGACCTGTTCAACATGGAATAGGCTTAGGCGGTAATCCTGACAATATGATTTTCAATACTGTCAAAATATAGAAATATATCCAGGATGTATTATATGTCATGCACATCACTCCAGAGGTCCATCTTTACTAGTGAAACAGGCAACTGAGCTGGGATACAAGGCAACTGCGAGTGATTGTTATAACGTTACAGGATTATAAACAGCTGGGCAGCACCTGCAGAGAAAGACTGAGGAAAAAAAGCATATTTTCACCACCCTACACAAATACCATTATATACAGTATTCCTGGGTGAACTTTCAGGGTATGAAGGTATAAAAATAAGAAGCCTAACACAGAACAAAATCTCCTTAATGTATGTGAGACAAAATCTGTAGGCAATGGGACAAGACTTTGGTATCTGAAGCACTGTAGTTTCCAATAGTAATCTGAGTAAAGGCAGACCAATCACATTTGAACGGCAGCTAAAGAGTCTCTGTGGAGAGTAAAAGAGGTGGAACCCACTGATCAAAGTGCAATCTTAGAACCCCTCCGTTATCATCTGAGAACTGTTTAGCTTTCCATTAAAATTCACATTTATATGCAGATATCTGTTTATAGACATTATCTACAATGACAAGGACAAGGAAAAGGAAATCTAGGCCCATATATATATATACTGGCTACACTTGAAACCCCCCAAATTTTGTATGTTGCCCCCCGAGGCTATTTCGTCGTCAAACCTGTAGTTGATGGGTTTCGAGATTGCACTGAACATAAACTTCAAAATGTACTGTATCCAGGAGAAGACACACCATTGTTTTAAAAAAAATGATGCAGGTAACCACGAAACAAACAAGAATTTTGGTATTAGAAGATTCTGCAATATTTTTGCATGTCAACTGCTGTATGATTGATGTTAGAAAAGGGCTGTGGTTATGGTGAATAGAAGAAGAAGAAATAACCAAAAAAATAGTGAGAAATTTGCAAAAAGTACAAAATTACCTGAAAAACTGTAATAAAAAACAAAACAAAAACCTTTCCCATAGCTTTTTTCTTTTGTTCCCTAGACATTTTCCCTGGCTTTTTAAAAAATAATGTTCTAAATCTACTAATTTCATGCAATTTGTGTAAAATTTCTCACCAAGTAGCTTATTGGCTTTTTTCCCCATGTTTTTGACAGAAATCACACGGATGTGCTCTGGGTTCTAAGGTTTAAATACTTGTGGAAGTCATCTGCAAGCAGCACAAGAAAAGTGATTTCAAAGGGTTAAGGCGGGAATCAGACAAAAGATTTGCAAAATGTATTAAAAGCTCCCGACAATTTCAGTTATCTAATGCTTCACTCTAACAGAGATCTTTGTCAAGTATTGTCTGTCCATCATCCTGACCTCAACACATTTTCTTTCTCAACATAAATAGCACACTACTTCCTGTGTTGGAACAAATCCTTGGTCCATTATGAATGCTACTCATAGTGATACATTCAACAGCATTTCACAAACTAATGAGGTAACTATGACTTATAAGGAAACTGCCTTAATAATTCACAAGCAGTATCCATTAACTATCCAGCCCAGCTTTCAAAATTTTTAAAGAGTTGAGCACAAGATGTAAACAAAATGATCAAAGAAAATGGTGGTTGACCAATAAGTAATGTAATTGTAGCTTAAGACCTAATGGTTATGCATCCTCTAATGTTTGTAAGAGCATGTACTTATGAGTCTTTGTAAGTGTCCATGAGCCTGTGTGTGTGTTTGAATATGTGCTTATGTGTGCATGTGTTTATATGCAGCGTGTGCAGGTCTCAGTCGTATCGGAGATGATTGTGCATCCATCAGTATGCCGTTAAGCAGTGGCCAGTGAGGATATGAAATGGCTCTCACTTTGGGGCCATCGCTGATCAATGCTCATAAACATTTAGTGTCATAATCAGGCATCAGCACTAACAGCTTTTGTGCACTGACTGCAGGAACACACATGCACACACAGACGCACATGCTCGTACACACATGCATGCACAGGCTCACCTCTTTAGTGTAACATCTCTGGTACATTGGGTATGTATATTTTATGTGGAGGTGGAATCAACCTCTGCTCTGCACCACACGCATCCATGAGCACACACACATTAGACATCTTGCCTCACACGCCATTAAACAAACACACACCATCAACCATTTAGGTACTAAAATAATGTGTGTGCTCAGTGTGTGATGTTATGCTGTGGTCTGGGTGAGAGATGAAAGAGAGAGACAGGGGGAAAGTAGTGGGGTGAGGAGGAGGAGGGGGGGGTGTATTATCGGGGGAGGGCTTTACAAAGTAAGCCAATTTATACAAGGTATCCCGGCTCGAATTAGCGGCTAATGACTCTATTAGCTTTCATTTTTGCACCGAGGAGATTTGCCTGCATAAATTAGGGCCCGATCATTGGCAAAGTGTCACGGCCAAAGGACAGTTTATAAATACAACAGCCAGGCCCTGTCAGCCATGCCGGGCGCTGATATAGACGTCTCTGCAGACTTTGTCGTTGAGC
The DNA here is from genome assembly GCF_008729295.1 of Plectropomus leopardus. Taxonomy (NCBI): domain Eukaryota; kingdom Metazoa; phylum Chordata; class Actinopteri; order Perciformes; family Serranidae; genus Plectropomus; species Plectropomus leopardus. Next base: position 5,754,883 of record NC_056467.1, on the reverse strand, counting down.
GCAACAGACTTGTGCCAGTCAGACGGTGACAGGGGACCATGGGGGTCCCAGGGGGAGCTCTCTCGCCGTCGTCCCTGAAAAGGTCAACTTGACGCGGGCACAGCCCATCGACCTGCCCCCCTGTCGGCTCCGCTGATAAAAATCAGATAAACTTAAGACCACTTATCGATCCAGGCAGCGGAGCCTTAGGCAAATGTTGGCAGAGCCCTCCTCCTCCTCCTCTTCCTCATCCTCTTCTCCTGTGCATATGATTACACGCAAGCAAATTAAAAGGGGGTTGGAGGGGGGTTTATAGTAAGATAGAGCAGAGATGAGAGAGGAAGGCAGGAATTCTTGTTTCTCTGAGGAGAGCAGGGGAGGGATGTTATTAAGAGGTGAGAGGATGAGAAGTGGGAGAAGGGACAGTAAGATTAATCGCAGAAATTTGAGCAGAGACAGGGAAATTTCATTAACTATGAGAGCACTTGTTAGAGCTAAATGGTCAGAGAGAGGTGGGAGGTGGAAGTGGGAGGGGGGGCAGGAAGAGGTCTTAGAGGTGGAAGAAGTGAAAAAAAGGAAAGCAGAGATTTACACAAAATATGCCCATGTAACTTCCCTCACCATCCCTGAAAAACAGCACAGATTCCCTAATGTCCTGCTTTCCATGTCTTTTTTTAACTGTTAACTCTGAGGTGGTTGCAGAAAAAGGGGATGGGGACACAACAGACAAGTGAAAGTGGCTGTGGGAAAGAATGAAGGCAGAAGGGGCCCTGCAGCAGGAAGGATGCAGTGCCCAGCAAAAGGCCAGGAGTCAAAGCTAGTGAGAAAAGACCGAGCACAGACTGCTGCGGAGAGACAGAATTAGAGCAGGCAAGCTGAGGGAGAGAAACAGCGGTGCAGCACATCTGGCCGGCGACACAGTCGCCTCAGTAATCAGACCACACATCCTCTGCTGTTTCAGCCGCCATTACTCTCTCACAATGTCTCTCTTGCCAGGCTTGGGTGTCTGTCTGCTGCCCTCTGCACCCGCACTATCTATCCACACTTCCTCCCTCCGTCACTTCACCAAGCATCCACACGACTAACCCTTTCTACACAAACACACACACACACACACACACACACACACACACACACACACACACACACACACACACACTCTATCCCACTGTCTCTCTCAGGAGGATGAGCAATACAGCTCAGGGCAAAGAGGTGCTGATAAGGGGACAGAAGTGTAACGTGAGCAGGGGCCGATGACCACAGATAACACACTGAATTTTGTGTGTGTGTGTGTGTGTGTGTGTGTGTGTGTGTGTGTGT
>NC_056467.1:5739520-5753084 GCF_008729295.1 Plectropomus leopardus | reverse complement strand
TGACCGAAAAGGCAAGGCTATAGTATGTCAAAAATGTCAAAATATGACGTCCTAAAAGCTGCTGAAAACACCTCAAAACAACATTAAATGGCGTTCCGTGTCAGATGTTAAGATGCACCACAGTATAGAATGTCAAAACAACAGCCATACTAAGTTGTTTTTAGATAAAGTTTTTGTTGAAAAACTATTTCAGTCTACAGAGAATACGATGACATTTCTGAGCTCCAATCACACTTTTTACCTTGAGGATAGCCCACACCTTTCAGGAAACAGCCAAAATTGGAATTCTGAGTGGCATCTGAATCACACTGTTCACCTCGAGGACCATCAGGATCTAACAAAACCTGGAAGACATTGGGAAACACTTGGTTAAGGATACTTAAGATATCAATGAAATTAATGCATTTCATGTCGTTTTACGAAAAACAACTGAAAAAAGGCCATACTATAGTAAGGCAAAAAATATCAAACTATGTTATGTCCCCAAAAACACCTGAAACCCACACAAAATAGCATGCCTAGACATGCCATAGCATACGGTACCAATGTTTTTGGTCATTTTTTCGACATTCCATATTATATTTTGGGCCCTTTTTTGAATTTGTATACTATGACATGTCAGCTATAAAATGTTGCTTTCAGCCATTTTTTCAACATTTCCAAATCTGACTTGATTTGGTATACTAAACGCTGACGTTTTCCAGCCATTTTTTCGACATGCCATTTTTCTGACATGCCATATTATGACGTTTCTGGCCTTTTTAATGTACATTGTATACTATTACATGTCTCCACAAGCTTTAATATGGCCATTTTTTCAACATGTCAAAATTTGACATTTTTCAACATACTATACTATAATATGACGTATCTCGACATGCTATTTTGTGTGGTTTTTAGCTGTTTTGGGACATTTTCAGTCATATTGTCAACATGCTACATTTGTACATTGGTTTTGTTTTTGTACATTGGCATGTCATATTTTAACATTTTTCGCCACACTATAGTGTGCCGTTTTCTGTTGTTTTTTCGACAATGACAATCTTGCAACTGAATGGAGGACTCACTGGGCTTTAAATACACAAGGGCTTATTACTAACTACACACAGATGAGTCAAACAAGACACAGGTGAATCCACTGACTGTAAATAAAGAGGGACGACACGCCCCCACTTAACCCCGCTATGCTGAAGTGAGGTTAAAATATCCGGGATACCCGCAATGCCATCTGGCGAGGGTGATGTCATTGATAGCCCTGCATCTGCGAATTAGCGATATCCACGGTTGGGGAGTTCCCACCCAAACATAAGCAGCTCCATTGAATGCAAGTGCACAGATTGGCTGTCACAGCTGTCAATCATGGCGGAAAAGCTACCTTTTGTATAATTAAATAACTCATTAAAACCAAATCCATCATGAAAACAAACACTTGGACATAAAGATGATGAGAACTGAGAACTACCTTTTGAGACAGAAAGCTTATTTGGGAAAAATTTATTTGGTGTGTACTTTGACTTTTTAGTTCAGCCTATGACCATGCACTAAGGAGGGGTGGGTCTTCGGACCTGTACTGCCATCAGACAACGGGAGGCCATCAATCTTAATATACAGTCTATAGGTGAAACAGATGGGGCAATCAAAAAATCAAAAAAAAAGTAAAAGTGGCACTAAACACGTTGAGATAACATGTCAAAATAAAACAATAGTGGACACCAACACATGAACATAAAACTTGACAGAATATCACTAAACCCCAATTCATGGGACAGCACCAGACCTTCCCGGTCGGAGTGGCCAACACCAATGAAAGTCACTTATCAAAGTCTTATCAATAATGTCCTGTAGAAGGGACCCAGGACCTTTCCTGAGGTCCATAACCCTCCAAGTCCACAACGTGATGGCCACAACCTTGATGACGGACAGCAAGCAGGTTCCCTGACAGCATATACAGGCCCCCCATCAACAAGTAGGGGAGAGGAGGGGTCTGGTGGAGGGAACCAAAGAAGTCGTACTGACAGGCTTGAACCTTGGAAACATGGAAGGTCAGATGGACTTTCATAGTTTTAGGAAGCCTGAAGGCCCACCGCCACTTGGTTGACCACCTTAGAGATGGGGAATAGGCCAATTAATCTGGGTGCCAACTTCCGTGGCTCCAGGCATAAGGGTAGGCGCCTGTCAGCCAACCCCTTACATCGACAGGAGGTGCATAGGCGCACTGCTCGAGCTCTTTTCCAGGCAAGGTGACAGCGACGTACCGAGGCCTGAGCAGATGGCACCACAACATCCTTCTCAGGCTACGGAAACAGGGGTGGCTGATATCCATACACACACTTGTAGGGAGAGAGACCTGTGGCTGAGACAGGGAAAGAATTATGAACATCCGGTCTCCAGCTCCTGGTTGTAACTTTCCGCCCATCCATTAGACTGGGGGGGGGATCCAGAAGAAAGGCTGGCCGTGGCCCCAGTAAGCCTAAAGAACTTCCAAAACCGAGAGGCAAATTGCCATCGTCACTGCATCTTGAAAGAGTCCATGCAGGCGAAAAGCATGAGTTAACATAACCTCTGCTGTCTCCCTGGCAGAGGGGAGTTTTGGCAGAGGGATTTTGGCTATTTTTTTTTGACATGCTATACCATGTGGTTTTCGGCTGTTTTTTGGACATGTCATATTTTGACATTTTTCACCATATGATAGTATGCCATTTTCGGTCACTTTTTCAACATGCTACATTATGATCTTTTTTTTCGTTTTTTCAACATTCTATACTATGACGTATCTTGACATGCTTTATTTTATGCTATATATTATACAATTTTATTTATGAAGCGCTTTTAGAGGAATTTAAAGACACTGTAAGCTGTTTATTCAACATGTCATATTTTGACATGTCTTGACATACTATGCTAGGTTGTTTTCAGCCATTTTCTGGACATGCCATATGATGGTTATGGTCTTTTTTTGAAAACGCTATACCATGACCTGACTCGACATGCTAAAATATGTAATTTTTAGCGACATTTTAACAACAAACAACAAACATTTTACTTTTTTTTCCATCACATTTTTTACATTGTTTAAGAAGTTAAATTGAAACTTAAGACGAATTGTGAAACTCACAACTCCCCAGCCCTATTCCCTAAAGGTCCAGTGTTTAGGATTTAGGGGGATATATTGGCAGAAATGGAATATAACATAGTAAGTACATTTTCTTCAGGGTATAATTACCAGAAAATAAGAAAGGTAATTTTTACCTTATTGTAATTCCTCCCTCACCGTCCACTTCCGTCTCTTAAGGCCATGACACGCTAAGCTGAAGGTCAGACGTCCACAACTGTTGGGCTGATGGTGAGCATACGTGGCCCGCATCACTGCTGGCCCTCATCTGCTTTTTCCCCCAATTCAGCATGTTGAATCGGCAGCACCAACTGTTGAGCCCGTTGTTTAATGAAATCACTCTGATTGGCCAATCAGCTCAGTGCACTAAAAGAAAAATGTGGGTGAAAAATGTAAACACGAGCTTAAATCAAGAGGGAGTGAGGAAGAAACAAACTTGTTACATAAGGTGAGACTTTTTTTGCTTAGCCATTGTAGATTGTGTTGTCAATGAGCACACTAGAAAACTAGCATCAAGAAAGTCTTCCAGCTTCCCTTCTGGAATGATGAATACAGATAACTACTGTCTGCTGGGATGAAGAGGTATTTCCTCTCATGCAGGCGCAGAATGCATGTGCTGGTTGTTCATTGGTTTGGTGTGTTAATATGCATCTTTTTGGACAAGACACAGCTACATGAAGTGACACAGCATAAGGCTTCTGTTGCAGCTAGTTCTCTGATGTTGATTTGGTGTGTCTGGACCTTTAGCCTCAGCTATTGTATTAATCAGTACCCAGTAAATGGCTTTTTTTTCTTTGTTTATTGTACACAAGATCATTTACGAAAATGCACACAGATACAAAGGAGCTAACTGGCCTTTTTTTTTAAGCTAAAGGCTGCCGAGTGCTGTAGTGCTGTAAAGCTGTAAGCACTTCTTGTCAGAGAACCACGCCCCACTGGCCAAGCTATGTATGGTGAAAGCAGGCAACCAGGGCACTCTGTGGGGGTGGGATTGACACAATATTAGGTTTACCATGCTTCCACAGTAGCCTTAAAAAGAAAAATGAAACAGCGGCTCTAGATAGTGCCTTCTGGGTTTTTGCGTTGGCCACGGTAGTAGGAAAATTCCATAGTATGTAAACTTGATCAAGTGGTTTATTTACAAAAACAATTTATGGAAGTGGCCAACCACAACCAACACTATAACAGGGGGAAGAAAAGCAAACATTGTCAGTCATGTCTATGTTACAAAAATATTGACCTATTTAGTATTTTACAGTATCTACAACACATTTATCACTTAAACATTCCTTGTCTTAACTTGTTCCATATTATCAAGATTGTCTTCAATGTGCAACATAATTACTTTTGACACTTTTCTTCATGCCTCAAATTTGTTACCTTTACACACAAAAGCTTCATAACACCAGCTGCTAGATCAGCGGTACAGTTTATGTTCTCCTACATGTGAAGATGCAAGACAGTCTCGAGGCTGAGCAGAGGCTCACTTTGTTTCACTTTGCTCAGCGCTTAAAAGTCAATACTCCTTGATGTTTGAACTTCATTCGATTTCGCCTTCTGGGCCAACGAGTTCACATTTTGCGTGTGTGTATGTCTCTATACCTTTGCCCTCATGCTTTGCTTTCCTCAGCAGTGCTTTTGTTGTTGCATGTATGTACATATTCTGTTTGGACCCTTTTGACGAGGGGCTCTGAGGTCAGTGGCAGGCATTTCAAAGAGGTGGTGCAACCACACTTGAGAGTGGCTGCTGCTTGTCTGTCCGGAAGAGGGGGACGAGTGAGTAATCTGATCCGGGATCTGGCCGCGGCTGTTGTTGAGTCCAGAGTGGTTCAAGGGTGGAACACGAGCCAAAGAAATCTATGTCATCCTGGAAAGAGAGCAGGAAGAGGAACACAGACACACAGTGATTAGTAATGTATCTACCCAGAGCCAACCAGGGGCTGACTTCAAACAGGATAGTCTTGTCTACTTCAAAGAACTTGTGCTTTCTCTCATTTCTTTTACCAGCTGCTCTTTGTAGACACACACAGCTATTTCTCAGACCTTAAAAATGGAGCTAAGAGTTAATTATCTGCAGCCGTTTGACAGACAATGCATCTTCTCTCACATCTTCTCTTTGTCCATTAATGTCTGTGGGAGTTGGTAAAATACAATTCTCAGAGGGTCAATTGTATTTTTCATATATTCTCTTAGTTTTCTGAAGTGGGGAAAGGACATGTTTTCTTCTTTGCTCTCACTCACTGTACTTCCCTCTATGTTGAACACTAAAGATCAAGGGGAAATTAAGCAGTGTGCTTTGAGGCAAAACATTTAAATGCCAAGGGAGTGTCTTAACACACCTGTTGGAACATTTATGAAGAAAACTGATTTATATCCAGGGAAATGATAAACAAACCAGATGGTCCTCTGTAGAAATAAATGTGTGTGCAGTTTTGTGCCTAGAAAATGGAAATCATGCCAAATTAATGTTCTAAAATGTTTTGCATGAGAACAATATGTCACCTCACCTCACCTCCCTGACTCGAGTGCTGTTTGGGAAGAAGTGCACCTGTCACAGCTTCACTGTACCTCTGTCTGGTCCTCTCCGGTGAGTTCTCCCTTGACCTGGACCCTTCCTCGTCCTTCCCAGCTTCTTTCACCTCCAGTCGCTCTTCAGGATCTGCATTGCACTCGGGAAGCCCAAAACACTCAGCCAGCTCTGAACTCCTTCTCATCCCATCATCCTCTTTGCAGACAGACTCTGGATGTCCTTCCAGCTGCATTGGGGTGCTCTCCTCATCCTGGTGTGCATTTCTGTAAAGGGTAATGAAGAAAGCTGTAATATCATCACCATGAATCAATGTTCATAGACACACCCTGTGGTGCTTTACTTTTATGCAAGATTCCTCCAATTGTTCTCTACACTTCAAAGGACCTAATTAACCACACTAAATTATGTGTACGGCACTTTGAATAGCAACAGACATGAGAACGCTGTTCAGCATCTGCCTGCCTGCTGTTACCAAGTTTACTGTCGGTGTAGCAAACACTGGCTGATAGAGGTTGGCAATGTGTTAAGTTAGTCTTCATTTTATTCTTTGTTTGTGACCATAAGTAATTTATATGCTTTATTTTGCAACTTTATAATTGTCTTTACAGTTGGAATCAGGTGCTCTAAAGTAATCATCAATCTATACATTGAGCCAAATGTAAATCGTGATTTGTTTACTTTGCAAAGGCATGCAGTTGTGTACTTGATTGTAAGTGTATTTTGTTTGTTGGGTGGTTAATGTTGAGTTTGGCTATTAGCCAGCTTTAAAGGTTCGGCTCAGTCAGCAGAGTGTGGTGAAACATGGCAGGGTTTTGTCGCCCTTTCCCTCCAGGCAGAAAATGTTGGCAGTCATGGTGTTGACAGACAGTTTAGACGGAGGTGTTCACCAAACACTTAGGTTCAGTAGCAGTGCAGTTCATGTAATATGGAGTTTATCAGCTGCAGCTGTTCAGTCTGAGTTAGTGATTATGGTTTTTGTCCAATCCTACCACACGCTACTCTTAAAAAAAAGGGACGAAAAACTCTTATTTCAGTAATATTTTTTTCATCTCTATGAGCACAAAGTTTCTCACCCATCACTGAGACTCATCTGGGAATGGAAGGGACTGTTGTCCAGGTTGCGGCCCAGACTGCAGCTCTCATCACAGCACAGAGACGGGATCAGGTGGACTGGACCTGAACATTGCACACATAACTTCATACAAATGATAATTCAACCACCTGCCATCAATCCTAAGCCTAAAAGCACAGCACACCAATGAAGTTGAAATACAGTTCTTTCTTTGTAGTCATCAGTTTTTTGATTGGCTGTGGCTACAGTATAAAATCTTTTTTAGTCTGAACCACAACCTACCACAGGTGTGTCCAGGGCCCAGGTGACACTGGCAGCAGGGTCTCTGGGGAAAGTCATGGAGCCAGCATGGGTCCAGGCAGGACAGCTCTGCTCCACTGTAGGGACAATCCTGGGACCTCAGAGAAGCTGCTGAGAAAAAATGTTTGAGACAGTCAACTACTGAGACATACAACAACACCCGTCCCTGTACAGCAGCAATCCTCTACTGGTGCCCTATTAATAATAATAATAATAATAGTAATAATAGTAATGATGATAATAATAATAATAATAATAATAATAATAATAATAATAATAATAATAATAATAATAACAATACTATATCAATTGCTGAGGCTTCATACATTGTCTTTATAATAGTTAGTAAATTGTTAACTGATGCTTTACGGTGTCGGCTCTTCAACAGGGGGTTTAAAAGATTTTTTCCATTCTTTAAAAATATGTCTGCTCATGATATTTAAGACTCATGTTCATGTACATTTTTAAAGATAAATCTGCCTATTCATAAACACAAACAAAACACTGATGATGTTCTGTTACCCATGAATCCTCCTGCAATCGTGAGCTAACTAACCTTCGCTGAATCACTGTGCCTGTTTAAACATGAACAACTATATCAATCTGTCAATTGTTAATGCACCTCTGTCCTCTGTATGAACTGATGTATTGTTTTGTTTCTCTTCTCTCTTTCTTTCTTTTTGTCTATTGTCTGTTAACTGTCGAAGGACTACAGATGTAAATTAGCAGTTCTGCTAACTCCAGCATTTTACATTTGTATTTTATACTGATGTTCATTAATATGCTATGTCCCTTTTACATAAACATTAAATAATGATGGTAAATATCATTTAAGTACTTAGTACTGTATGCAAAATAAAAATGTATGTTTATGCACCGTACTTTATAGCACTATTGTAAGACCTTTGCCTTGAAGACCCCTGGTTTACAGATCAATTACAAGCCACTAAAAACAACAACGTTGGGGTTGCCAGGTTGTTAAACATCTCAACTATCTGGCCTGACATAACTACTTATCTTTTCACCACAATGCATTTTTAAAAAAGTATTTAGTAAAGGCTCACCAAAATACATAACTTCATTATAACCTAACAGAATTGATGAAAAAAAAACAGCGAAAGAAGTTTCTCACAACCTGGCAACCCTCAATTTTGCCTTTTATAAAGTATCCCTTATTATTTATTGGAAGAAATGTTTTATTTCTATTTAAAGTAATAACAGAAGCCAGGCTGGCTTTGGCTTTGTGTCTGTGTGTGCGTGTGTGTGCGTGCGATTGCTGCTGTCAGGTGAAATCCTCACAGTTCTAGTTTTGGTGTTTATCTGAATAAACTTACATGTTCTCTTATGTGTTGGGAAACGCCTCACAACCCCCGGGTCCATGAGGCCGATTAAAATTCTTTTGTATAATTTAAAAGGCAGCATTTTATAGCAGCTTGGGTGAATAGTGGGGTACATGTTTGGACGAAGTGAAAAATATTTAACTCATGCATTCACCTTACACCAACACAGTAAGAAAACACACAACTGTTAATGCCTTGGTAACTTCTACCACACTCTTTGTTTTAGGCGAGCTCACCGGGGAAACGTGATGTCATTAATTCTTTGCCCTGGGAAATTTCACATACTCAAACACATTTGGCTGCAAGAATGCTGGTCATTATACAAGTTCCCACAAATATGCAACATCAGGGTTTAATAAGGCTCAACACTGGAGCGCACAACTGACAGATGAACTGGCACTGTTTGCGTAGTTAACAAAAGAGTGATGAAATCATACTTATCCAGCTGTATATACTCCCCTACATTTATCTTATTAAGGGCTCTGGAAGTGCCACTCATATTTTAATATACATGTACTGAGTTCTTACACAAGATCAATCACTGCATTGCACTAAGATTCTTTATATTTTTTGCTTCGAGTTACAACTTCCACTCAACTGCCTGCTCCTACATCTCAAAGCACACAATTGAATAACACATTGGGGATAACTTATCACCAAGTATATGCTCTTTGTTTGCACTTCCTGATATCTAAATATAAAGTACGAGCTTTCCTTTAATCTTGAGTATAGAACAAATTGTCATAGATTTTCATTTTCATTGAAATGCCAGCACCTCTGGGGGGGTGTCAAAGTTCAACGCTTACTGCATAGAACCAAATGCAATCCTGGCTTGTAATAAATGCACAGCATCTAAAGCAGTTGAAGTGGAGCAGTCTTTATCTTTAGTTTTTTTCGTGGTAAATTTTGAACCTTACTACTGGATTGTTTTAAGCAAGCCTCTAAAGTTACAGCTCTTGGTACTCCCCTGTCCTGATACTGAAAAATCTTTTTCAAATGCTTTTGGACACAAAAAAATGTGAACAAGTGAGTACAGATGTTATGACTCACCACTGGGCTTCTTCTCCAGCAGCTGTCTCTTGCAGTAGATAACACACAGCACCAGCAGGGCCAGAAGAACAGTGGCCAGAGCGCTGCAGATAACCGCGGCCAGGGCCATGTCCCGTGGGCTGGTCACCACTGCGGGCAACGGCACAAGGTTCACGCGCCCACTGCCTGCAAAGAAAGCAGAGAGAGATTAATGTGATACACAGCAGAACGTAATATGCAGACGGATTCTTTGATTGCCCAAATAACAGTGGACCTATACATCGTGTTTCAAGGTGATGAGTCGCGTTCATACAAGATCAAAGTAAACACACAGCTTATTTCTCATGAATAGCAGTTATGTGTTAACACTTAACGAGGAGCACTTTCATATTATCTGACACTTGTGACAGAGCAGCTCTGTCACTGACAGCGGGCAGCACACTCATACACCCACACACACACATACTACCACTGCCTCTCTCCACAGTATATATCTGCAGGCTTGGAGGGAGCAGTTTCAGGACCACAGATCTAGGACCCTCATTTTTTGCAACAGTGCCACCCAGTGAATTGGATAAATGCAAAATACAGGATACTTAAAAGGTTTATTTCACCAAAATATTATTTAACAAGTAAAATATTACAAAATATTACTTTATAGGGATACTTCACAATAACTTCCCTTTTTAAATGTTTATTCCAAACAAATACCAAATACTTAGAATAGCATAGCCTACTGAAATAGGTTACTACGTTCTGCCTTGCAATCAAACTTGGTTGCTTAGAGTTGCATGCATTGCAATCTGTAATCAGCATATTAAGTATTGTCAGGTAAAGCAAAGATGCGATCATATTTGGCCAGATATTTGAAAGGTTGGAGAGAGAAGACACTTAGACTCTGAACAAAGTGTAAGTACTAAATATGATTTAAGTTTAATTTGTTTAAAATGAGACACAAATATTGGAGAATTTTACTTCAAAACGAACAACATCTAGCCGTGCGCCACTGTGTAACGATAAAGTTGAACTAACGATGACAGTACCGGTATTAAAGGCCTTAACATATACTTAAACTAACATTAGCCTACATGCTAACGTTAGCTGGCTACCCTGCAATACGAACTGTTACCCCAACAACTGTACAATATAAAATACACTTAGGCTAGTTAGGAAAAAAAGGAGAAGCATAAACATTAAAGAACATAGCTAACATTAAGTACAACTGTCTAAATAGCCTGCAGGTACACCTTTCTCGCGCTTCTAGCTGCGGGCAGCGCGCGCATACACAGGCCACACACTTTGTGTTTCCCTCCGTTTTCACCCAGCTATTAAAAATACCCCACGAAAGCCTCCTATTCTCGTATCTGTTTTAGTTGCGCGACCAAGGGTGCACACTCAGTTCTTCTGCTACATCTGTACGCATACATTCACACACACACACACACACACCGTCTTACACTTCGCCGCTAACCAGATGTTGTGTGCTCACCTGTCGCCCTCCATGTCTGTGTTCGACTGGCGAAACAGAGCCAAACCATTTCCTGTGTTAAATAGAGCGTTCTCGCGCGCTCACTGAGTCATGTGACTTACGTGATTTTGTTTATTATGTTTAATGTTGTGCTGTGTGCATAGTAATTTGTTTTGGTTCAGTAAACGAGTCTGAACAGAGAGGTTAAATTATTATATAAAATACACTGAAGGTGGAGGGACTGCTAAAGTCTTCTCTGGCTGTGTAATATTATCAATTGTATTTTTTTAATGCATATGACACGCCCAGTGGGAGGGGCTATGAGTTTAATCTCGGCCAGGTAAAGGTAGAGATGGCAATGTAGATTTATAAGAGATCCATGCAATTTCGGCACCGAAGATCGAACTGTATGGAAACGTTTCGTCGATTCCGGTTTCGGCACGGAGTTCGAGACGGGTTTCGAAACGTCACGTGATCATGTCAAACTCCGACAAACGGGATTTAAACGATTTTTTTAAATGACATACTACACAGAATATAGGGCTCTCATGTATATCTGTTGTTCGTCAGACTATTATGCACATATATTTTGTTAAAAATAGCTATAAATGCTGGAAAAAATGGTTTTAAAGGACCACAGGGAATGCTATAATTTTTGATCCCATAGCCATCAAATCATAAAAACATGCAGTGTAATATTTCTGGGTGTCTGCACTATCAACTAACTGTAGCATAGGACCAACATCATTAGGTCACATAATAATGCTAAGAAACAGTCACCACATCCTACAAGGACTGAATAAATAATTGACGTTTTGATTATATCTGCATGACACCTATAGACTAGGCTGGGGAAAGGGGAGATTTCAATATAAACATTGAGTGATAACTACAGTGTCAGCTTTTGCGAGTGGATGACAATGTTGAGCAAACAAGTTTTGAAACGTTTCAAAGTTTCGAATTTGCCATCTTTTAGGTAAAGGTAGTGGTGTCTTGGTTGCAGAGGTGAGAGTGACAATTGAATTGTTTTTGTGCCTGAGAGTTAAGGAAGAACTCCATTCAGTGTTGTTTGTTTTTGTGAACCTGTACATGGTGTGTCTTTCTCTTTTTCATATTTTTGAACTGTTTTTTTTTCACCTTTGCAAATATCTGGACTGTTTTTGACCTTGGGCGGCCCGCACAATAAATTGCACCAACACCAATCTTTTGACTACACCATCGTTTTTCATGTTTATGAGGAGTCTGTGGTAGAACCCCGCGACACACTTCAGCCAATCAGAATCAAGTAACGTGAGACAAATTATTCCTCTGTGCCTGGAGCCAGTTATCTCATTGCTAAAGTCTAATGAAATATGCAGAGGAGTTCAAAGAGAAAACGCCTGTGGTGGATTCTCTTTTTAATTGCCTCTGTCTCATTCCCCACAGAAGATGATTTACAGACATTTCCCCCCACCCGGCCCACAGGCTTCCTGACATGCTCATCACAAAGGACTGAAATCAAGAAGCAGACATGCTGGCCAGGCTTTTGAAATGGGTCACATATGAGTGTGTAGGCATTTCTTTTCATTATTATCATTATTATTTTGCGTTGTCATTGTGTCTGTGGGGGTGAGCTGTATGCACCAAGAATGCCACTTATTAAACAAGTACCCACAAATACATAACATCAGGGTTTAATACGGTTCAACGGTAAATATCACAAAATAAGACAAATGAGCAGACACTCACACACAGAAAACAAACTGGCATCTGCTACATTTAATTATCTTTTTTAAGAACTTGTCAGAGATGAAGGCACAATAGCCTGTGTGATTTGATTGTAAATTTAAGAGCAGCGATATGAAAAACAATACTGAAATGTTCTATCACTTAAACTGGGTGGCATTTTTAAAGGGTTGTACAGAACAGCTATGACTTATTCACATTTTTTGATAGTGTTTAAAAGTGAAGAGCTGTCATGGAAGGACAAGCCATTGCATTGCTTGTACCATCAACAGATAACGGAAGTGGCTGATATCAAGAAATCCTACCAATGGCTGGAAAAGGCTGGTCTGAAGGACAGCACAGAGGCACTGATCATGGCTGTAGAACAGGCACTCAGTACAAGAGCCATAGAGGCCAGGGTCTACCACATGAGGCAGGACCCCAGGTGCAGGCTGTGCAAAGAGGCCCCTGAGATAGCAGGGTGTAAGATGCAGGCGGGCACAGCGTACATGGAGTGCTTTAACCAAGTGGCTGGCATCATGTACAGGAACATCTTTTGGATGGAAGTCCCAAGCTCCAAATGGAAGACCCCTCCAAAGGTGGTCCTGTGATCCTGTGGGACTTCCAGATCTAGACTAACAAACTGGTAATGGCAACCTAACCAGACATCGTAGTGGTTGATAAATAGCAGAAGAAGGCAATAGTGATAGATGTAGCAATCGTCAGGAAAAAGGAACACAAGAAGAAAATACCAAGAAATACCAAGGACTGAAAGAGGAGTTAGAGAAGGTGTGGAAGGTAAAGGCAGCGGTGGTACCAGGAACAACATCTGAGATTTCAGTCCAGAAGTGTGCAGTCCTAGAAACAGCTAAGATACTGTGCAGGACCCTCAAGCTCCCAGGCCTCTGGTAGATGACTCGAGCTTGAAGGAAGAATCTAAATATGTATATATGTGTGTGTGTGTGTGTGTGTGTGTGTGTGTGTGTGTGTGTGTGTGTGTGTGTGTGTG
>NC_056467.1:5724403-5739020 GCF_008729295.1 Plectropomus leopardus | reverse complement strand
ATGGCCAAAAAACTGCTGAAAACAGCATAAAACAGCGTGCTGAGACATGCTATAGCATAGAATGTTGAATAAACACCCCAAAACACCATAGTATAGCATGTCAAAAAAAATTACCAAAAGTGTCATGCTATATAGTATGGTGAAACATGTCAAAATATGACATGGCCAAAAAACAGCTGAAAACTGCATAAAACAGCATGCCAAGACACACCATTGCATAGACTGTTGCAAAACTGGACCAAAACACCATAATATTGTATGTCTAAAAAATGACCAAAAATGCCATACTATAGTATGGAGAAAAAATGTCAAAATATGACGGCCAAAAAACAGCTGAAAACAGCATAAAACAATCAGTAATCAGGTAATCAGTATTTTAATAATATACTTTGTCTACTTTTTATACAGATGAGCAGTGTATTCTTTTATAATGAATAATTTAGTTTTTTGTTTTTTTAACAGAATGACCACATCTTTTCTATGTACAATCTTATAAAGTCTCTACTTACTAGTTTTTAGATAATTTAAGTACAATATTGCCTGTAAAATGTACTGGAGTAGAAGCGAAAAGTACCTCAAAATTAAACAAGTACAATACTTGATTAAATGTACCACTGGTTTGCACAGACAGCTATATATTGTAAAAACTCCCTCAGAAACAGTTGAGGACATGTGCCCTTCTCGTCAGCAGTAATCTAGAGTGTAAGCTAGAGCCTTTTGTTCCATGCAGCTCTGCTGGCCTCGACAATGTGTTGAGTCAATTTCCTGCTGCACAGTCCCTCCACTTTCCTATCTGTCCCTGTGTGACTGCAGACGCCCTCCTGCTGAGTAAGACTTGCACCTACCACAAGACTGATTCTCAGGGTCGCACCATTGCGACCGACGCCAAAATGAGTATGACATTTAAATCCCGACGGCTCTAGTCTCGTCCAACAATCTGACCACCGAGGCAGGAACAGCCCGCCTCGGGCCTGGGCCCCCGCTGCTCGCGGCCAATTAGGAGCAGATAAGCAGAGTGAGAGGGAGGTTTTAGCCCTCCATTGTGTGTAATGCGGCAAAGGAAGAAGAGCAGAAAGTGGCATTGCTTTCAGGAGTCGGTGGAGCTCTTTCTGCTGGTGAAATAGAGACTGCAGCTGGGGGGAAGAGATTAGCTGGAAGCCAGAGAAAGACCGAAATGGAAAGAAAGCAAAAAGAGAGATGAGGAGAGACTGTGTGTGGGAGAGGGAGGCACGATCAAGTTCCATAATGAACATATTTTGTGTTCTCTTGGGGCTTAAAGGATTTCAGATAAATCACTTTTTTTTTTTTTTGCAGGGCATGCAGTAAGTTTCTTTTTGACCCTGTTAATCACCCCCTTGCCCTCGTCTATGCTTTGTCTCTCTCTGTCATTCATTTGTCTTTTTATTGAGCGTGTTCCTCTCTCCATCTTTTTCTACAGTATCATTTTAAGGCTCATTCTGATGCCTTTACTCAAAGTCAAGGTCATCAATTCTCTCTTAAACTCTCCTTTAACGCTCAACATTTTTGACTAATTTGCTTTGATGGTCATTGTCTGTTCTCTCTCTCCTCCTCTGCTGTGCTTTAGAGATGTTCTTTTGCTTCCATTTTTTCTCCAAGTCTTTTTACATATTTTTTCTTGTCTTTGTAATAAACTAGCCGTACTTCTAGGAAAGAATGACAAAGACAAGAATAGTCACGCTGTAGCTCTGAGATCAGGCTGCAGCCGCACCCAAACTGTTCCTGGGACAGTCCTGCACTCAGGCTGTACTATTAGAATGTACTAGCTTGTGTTACCATTTGTACTTTCTTTTAGTTCTCCATTGATGTCAAAGCAGCGAGCATGCACATGCATGCACACGCCAGACTGAGGAAGTAGCTATGACGAGCCTTAAGTGCAACCATAAATTGTTGGGAAACGATTAAAAAAAATCAACATAATAATTGAAAAAGCACATTTAAAACTTTAATAATATCTCTCCTACCTGCAACTTTACAAGTAACAACATGTCTTCTGCAAATGTGACAAAGTAAATCAAAGCCTTACATTTTTTGACAAGGTAAGTTTTAAAGTGAGACAGTGTGACTTTTGCTGAATGGCGACCACCATGGCCCCAAGTTGTAATTACAGGGTAATGGCACGGTTAATTTCCCTCCATTTCGTTTTAGTTAGTAGCTTTTAGGTTACCCGAGAACCTAAAGGGGCCAAAGGGGCACTGTCAGGAGAGAAAAAGAGGTCAAATGATTGAGCCCCCCCCCCCCCAAAAATATGGGAAAGGGGTCCCCTATGGCCACATATTGGCACATTTTACAATAACAACTCTAAACTCCCTTCAACCCAGCTATTGTCATTGACAATCTCAGCTGCTCCTTAACAGACAATGGTGAACTGTTTGGCTGTTTGGGAGTGGGGTGCCTTAATCGGCCTCTTTGCCCGGGCCCCCACAGAGTCTAAGTTCACCCTTGTTGGAAGCAACAATGCTTATGTTCTAGTTTCTCTTTTCTTCTTGCTGTTTTACTAACTAATAATTCTGTGATTTTATTTTGATAAAATCCCTGAAATGTTTTAAATGTAGGTTTACTAAGCACAATGAGAGTCATAAAATCAGACAACTGACTCAACAACACAGAAAAATAAAGTTTGCTAACACGAGCTAATATTAGCCACCATAAGCTAATGTCCACACTGGACTAACTAAGCCAAATCAAAGTGTATTGACTGTGTAACTATGTTTTATTGCTTACAAGTTCAACTTTTACTTAAAATAGAAGAATTTGTTCTCCCTTGTTTTTTTTAAATGTCGCATTGGTGTCAATGAGCAGCAACAGAAAAAGGCTGGTTTAATGCTGCATTACAGTATGTTGATTTTTTTTATTACTGATAACCATTATTAATATAATTATCATCAATATATGCTACTTGAGAGTAGAAGAAAGAAAAACGCACTCCTCTACCCCATCATCACCTTACAAGGTGTTTTTTGCAATCATGTTAGTTAATATTTGCTTACTTACAGGCTACATCAAACAAACATAGAGCAATGTTAGCATCCATTTCAACAATAACAGCTACAACAGTACCATTTCAAAATTTGGACATTTTTACAAGTCTGTGAACGCAGTGCAGGTGAAACTCTTCATGAGTCAGAGTTTAGTCAGAGTGGATAATTGAGAGGAGCAGCCGGTGCAGAGTGAAATCAAACTTCTAGACCCAACACAATTTAAGATTAAGTTTCACTTTCACTGAGTCTAACGTTCTAATACTCGGTTAGTGCCCAAAGTGCGCTCCATGCTCCGAGGGTGTGGTGATAGAGTTAACTAAATGTTATATGTTAAAGTAGCTCATGTTTTGATCATAGCGGGCCGTCACAAATAAGCGAATGTGTGGGAAACACTGCATCATTATGGAAAATATCTGTCTCTGTAGCAGTTTAATGTTCTATTATGTTCAACAGCTACTCGCTAACATTGTCTGTTTACTGCTTGGTGCTGCTTTTTGTAGAAAAACTTGCTAGCCGCTCAACCAAAACTATGAGCTAACAGTTGATAAAAATTGCCATAAAGCTACATCTTGTCTTCAGTGAAAGCATTTGTAAACTGATCTGCACTTGTATTGACTTCTAGTCATTTTGACCACTCAAAGCACTTTCACATCAAGAGTCAAAATCTCCAATTGACACATTTATGCACTGCTGGCTGAGGCTACTGTACACAGTGCCTCAGCCACCTGCTACTTAGTTTTTAACCATTCAAACACATTCACACTCTAATGATACAGCCACCAGGAGCAATTTGGGGTTCAGCATCTTGCCCAAGGATAATTCAACATGTCGAATGGAGAAGCCTGGGTTTGAACCATTGACCTTCCAAATAGAGGACAACCTGCTCTACCTCCAAGCCACAGCCGCCACCAAAAACAGCAACCCCAAACCGAAGACCACCTTTCAAGAAATGCCTTCATACACAAAAACAATACAGAAGTATCTTCTTTCCATGAATCCAACTTTCTTTCTACTTGTTTTGCTCGCTTTTTTTTTGCTTTCCTCCATTTCTACACCTCATCTCCACCTCCCCTCAGAGACGCCCATCCAGACACACACACACCACATATCTTTCTTTCCCTGCTGGGAAGCTGTTAAATGGGCATGTCCGGTTCCTTCCCTGGGGAGAGTACAGTGAGGGAGAAGGCTGGGTAGCAGTGAGAGGTGGAAGCTAGTGCTTAGCAAACTGTCGAAGAGCCCTAGCAGCCACCCAGCACCGCTGTGATGGGAGCTGTCTGAGGGGACTTGTTACTGCAGCAGCTCACGGCGCTGTCTGTATTCAAAAAGTTGACGAATAATTGGAGTGTGGGCATAGGAGCAGGTGTGTTATGTCCTAAACTATGGCTCTTCAAGTTGTTCAGGGTTTTCTTTCACAAATGTTATGACAAGGTCATGATAGTCATGTTCAGTTCACTACGTTTAATTAATTCTATTTAGTTGGCTTTGTTTTAGTGAAATGATAATGCAAGTTACCACACTGGGATACATAAAAACGGGCTTCCAAGAAAACTGCAGCACAGTTCATTAGAAATGATAACATCATCTGAACCTGAAAATAGAAAATGATCCCAAATTCGAATAGTATTGCCTACAGCTCATCATGCTCGAAAAGCCTAGAATAAGAAAATGTAGTGAGGGCAAACCGATGCTGATATTCTCTGGTACAAGCATTAGAGACAGAAAATTACAGCAGTGTGTGTATGTGTATAGCACGTCGACCTGGGTTGCTGGAGGAGATTATTCATAACTTGGACTACTGTGATATCCTGGTCTTGGGGGAGGAGCTGAGGCCGGAGCAGGAATCTCTCCAACTGCAGCGCAGCGCTCTACTTGGAAAACACCTGGACGCCACTAACTCTACCTCTGGCATGTCAATATATGGTAGGTTACTATGGCAACCACGCCAAAGTGGCATGTGGTGTGCTCATGATAACATCATTTGGTCCACTGCTATTATTGCAACAATTCCCCTCTTTGAAAAATCCATTGATTCATTTCAGCTTTCTGCATATCTAAAATTTGTTTCTATTGTCCAACTCTCCCCTTATCTTTTTCTGCATAACAACTACTATGACAACTCTCTGCTGCATCATCCTACAGGTGTGGACTCCATGTCCAACTACGAACAAGTAATCCGACAGGTGCGTTACTATAACTGGCAGCCCGGACAGCTAACAGAGAGAAGGTTTCGCCTCACGTGCTCGGAGCTCAACGGACGCTACACCAGCAACGAGTTCAACCTAGAGGTTAGTTGGAACTACAGCTTGACTGATGTGACATAAATTAATAGTTTCAATCTATATTCAAGCAAAAACTCCAAACATTCACTGTGTCCAGCTGGCCAAATTTCTTTATCAAATATGAGTTATCCAAATATCTTTGGGTTTTGGTCAGAATGTTGGTTGAAAAAGCAAGCTTTTTGAAGAAGGGGTCTCAAAATTTATTCCTTTTATTACTAATTTCTGACATTTTATAAACACTGATAAATCAAGAAAAAACAGTGAGACTTTTAAAGAGTATTTGAGGCCTTGAGCATCATCCATCCATCCATCCATTTTCTTTTGCTTATCCGGAGTCGGGTCACAGGGGCAGCAGCCTGAGCAGGGAAGCCCAGACTTCCCTCTCCCCGGCCCAGGTGTTCCCAGGCCAGCTGAGAGACATAGTCTTTCCAGCGTGGCCTGGGTCTTCCCCAGGGCCTCCTACCGGTGGGACGTGCCCTGAACACCTCACCAGGGAGGCGTCCGGTAGGCAACCTAATTAGATGCCCAAGCCACCTCATCTGGTTCTCTTCAACACGGAGGAGCAGCAGCTCTACTCCGAGCTCCTCCCAGATGACCGTGCTTCTCATCCTATCTCTAAGAGAGACACCAGCCACCCCACGGAGTAAGGTCATTTCGACCGCTTGTACCCGCAATCTTGTTCTTTCGGTCACTACCCAAAGCTCGTGACCATAAGTGATGGTAGGAACGAAGATCAACCGGTAGATCGAGAGCTTTGCCTTTCAGCTCAGCTCCCTCTTCACCATGACAGATCGCAGAGTCTGCATTACTGCAGATGCTGCACCGATCCGCCTGTCGATCTCCCGTTCCATCCTTCCCTCACTCGTGAACAAGACCCCAAGGTACTTAAAGTCCTCCACTTGGGGCAGGATCTCATCCCCGACTTGGAGAGGGCACTCCACCTTTTTCCGGCAATAAGTATTGCCACCCCTGCCCAGCGCCTCTCACCAGTGGCAACTCCAGAGTGGAAGAGAGTCTAACCCCTCTCGGGAAGACTGGTTCCGGAGCCCATGCTATGTGTCGAGGTGAGGTCCAACTATATCTAGTGAGAACTTCTCAACCTTGCGCACTAGCTCAGGCTCCTTTCCCACCACATTTCAGTTAAAAGGGGCACTTGAAATTCTGCACAATCATCACACAAGTAACAGTGGCTGGATACACCAACATAGACTGGTTCAACATATCAATAACAGGCACACTGCAACATTGAACAGTTCACCTTCTCCTAAAAGGATCAGTAAATCCGGCTCCTCTGACAGGCAGAAACATTCACACACACTCCATCGGTTATATACTGTTCTTGATGATGTGCCAATATCAGCTCAATGTGTCCATGGTTTGTTTCTGTCCCTGGTCTGAACACGGTTTGACTTATTCATACATTCTCTGGTGTTTGTTGGAGGGAACAAAATGTTTCAACAGACTCCTTTTGAACCTTGGAGGGTGTCAGTGAATCTAGTTTACATTTAATTTCCTGTATTGAGCTGACCCTGTCCCCCCAAAAGGCATAAATACATTACATTACATTCCCATTTCTCCTGGCCTCGCTCTAAAATCTTTACTTTATCCTGTCTAGAATTTATCATCTGAATGAGTAAAAGCTAGTTTAGGCATACAGGTGGGAGAAACTTGGACTGAATGATAAATAATGTAAAATGTTGACTGTAACCACTCCAAACAAATCATCACTATTGCTATATTTGTCCCTAACCAGGTGAGCGTGCTGCACAGTTCGGAAGCAGGGGAGCATGTCAATCACATGATAGCCCCGCCTCAGTACATGCAGGTGGTCCACCATCCATCTATGATTCATGACCTGTACCCCAGCCATAGCTCAGGTAAGAAAACACTGCCTAATTCCTTTGTAAACAAATGTATTAGATTGATTTTGTCCTTTCTTGTTTCATTTGTCCCGTTCTTATCTTCAGGCATATTAATATCCCATCCTGTCAGGTCAGATTACATCACATTACCGTGAGATACAGTTTTACCAGCAGAGCTACACTGAGGTTATACAAGGCTGTAAACATGTTTATTTCTGCTGTTAATTTGGGCATTTTAACAAGGGAGTCAACAGGGATTTTCTCAGTTTTAGAGCCAGTCTCAAGTGGCTATTCAAGAAGCTGCAGTTTTTGCAACTTCTGCATTGGCTTCATTTTTCAGCACAAAAGTTGCCAATTGGTTGAGACACTTTTGGGGAACACCAGGCCCAGTCTTATTTCTTGTTTTTACCCTTACCCCTCATTTTCAAGAACCCCTTTGCCCCGTGGAATAAAGTTACAAGTGGTAGTGGTTGAAATCTTCCACTTTGTAATATGTAGAAGTGAAAGCCCACTGACAAAATGGCTATATGTGATGACTTGGGATGAGACCAGGCTCGAAAAAAATTTGGATGGGCTGTGTAGCCCTAACATTTTTCCCTGACCTTCTATCAAAACAAGAATTAGGACAGTGTAGCAGATACGCAAACTCGCAACATGGAGGAGCACAGGCTAAGTGGTGGGAGCAAGGTTGCACTGGGATTAAGCCTTGTATCGCCTGCCAACATAATAACAGGCCACAAATGTAAAAAAACCACAAACCTAATACAAATCTGTAGCTTTTTATGTAATAATCCCACATACGTAATAGCAGTTGCCTACTACCAATGAACAATGTAATACGTAATCAAACTCTACGTATTACGTAAGGTTCAAGGTGAACTTGTTAATTCACAGCCGATACTGCGTGCAATGTTTCTGTAACTTATTTATAACTTAGCCCACTGGCAGCTGTATAGGTAAATAAACAACAACAATGACCACAAAGATCAGTTTTCATTACATTTGTGGGAAAGTTATTGCCTTTTTTGAAAGCTGAAAAATTTCACCTTCCCACAAATGTAACAAATCTGTGCAAATGTAATAACTATTACATTTGCAGAAAATGACGCATTACATTTCTAGTTGGCAACTCCTATTACGTTTGTGGGATGTGTATTGTGTTTGTGGGATTACTCTGTTACGTCACACAAATTCTACATAAAATGTAGAATTTGTGTGACGTTTGTGGTTTATTACGTTTGTGGGCTGTTATTATGTTGGTGGGTTTTACAAGCCTTAATGTGAGAAAATGTAGAAGATGACTACACAAAACACTGATGGGCACTTGAACGCCTTCACGCACGGACGGAGAAGTGCTGAGAATCAGACCCAGGAGCATCTCGCTAACCACTGAGCCACAGCTGTAAAAGAAATGAGCCTGGAAAGAGTGTTTATGTCAGCTATCCATCCCGGGGTAAACACGGCTAGATCCAAGGGAACGCTCAGTTTCGCTTTCTGGTTTGTTTATCATTCTATTCGTCTGACTACTGCTCTCGTACAGCGGTCCTCAGATAGAGAGCAGTATAAAGAGGACCCCTCTCAAATGATGCAGTGGGCTTTTTCGCCCTCCCTCAGTGCATATGAGTGATCTGAAGTAAAGAGAACATGGTAAGGAGGAGAGACATTGGTCTTAATCTACCACACCAGATTTAATTATTCATGAGACTCTAATGGATTCTACTTAGAGTCCTGGAGAGTTCAGTGGCCAATGCTGTTCGCAGCCCTGAGACTTACACACATGCATGTGTATGTATGTGTGCATGTGTGTGAAAAAACATAGATTTGCAGTTGCATTTTCAGCCCTGGCATGCATGTAGCACATGTGAATGTTTCAGATGATATCATGCTGTATGTAGAGTACAAAGTGAAAGGGAAAATGCCCGTGTGTGTGTGTGTGTGTGTGTGTGTGTGTGTGTGTGTACACACTGACCCAAGTTACTCCAAGGGGCTGCATGCAGCCTCACTGCGAGGAAGATCAAAGGCCGTGGATTTAGTGTGAAAATCTAGGGAACTAGACTGAATCAAATGATCATCTGAGGAGTCCACTGTGAGTCTCACTCTCATTAAACACACACACACACACACACACACACACATACCAGCTGGGACTAGTGCAGAAAGGGCAAGCACAGAGAAGTCGTGTTATTTCAGTAGGCTGGAGATCAGAGCAGAAGAGAGAAACATTTTAGATCAAGAGAAATCCCTCAATGTGTGTTGTGGTTATGCTGCTAAATAGGGCTTATGATACATCTTTGCAGCCATGTACTGCGCTGGGACCTTGATTAAATGCGTTTAAGGTTTTTTGAAAAAAATCTGTAAGTAACACAGGCTTAAATGAATGTGCTTAAAGGGAACTTAAAGGGACAGCTCACTCCATATTCAAAACCACATATTTGTCCTTTTACCTGTGGTGCTATTTATCAATAGGGTTGGGTACCGAAACCCTGTGCCAAAGTGGCTCTGGTTCCTATCTCCTCCTCCAGCTGTACCTACTGTACCGAATCCTGACGCAGATTTTGGTGCGTCATTTCCATGCCAGATTGTGTGCACAGCAAGTGTGCAGCCAAGAAAGAAAGAGAGAGAACACGTGTGTCTGCTGGTGTGTGCCAGTGACAGTTACGGTGAGGATGAGGCTGCAGTGACCAGAGCAGAGAGTTGGGCTTTTTGTCAGTGAACAAATGCTCAATCCAAGCAAAGCTCCCATGTCATTCTTGCCACCAGCTGAGTACAGTGAAGAAGGGTTATCCCTGAAGTTAGCCTCATTTTAGAAACTGACCAGGCTTCCTTAAGATGGACCGTTACGGTGGACGAGCTATTCTCACTGTAGTAATTCTTTACCAGATAACGAATAAGATAATTAATCCCAACTTGTCGTTGGTTTAGTTTTGATTATTTGAATGTTTTACGTGAATTTGTAAGTAGTGTTTTGTATTAATTCATATTTATATATCTAAGCGTACTTTAAACTGTTAAGAAATAATATATATATTATATATATATATATATATATATTTATATATATATATATATATATATATATATATATAGTTCTTGCCTTTTCAGTAAAAAAAAAAAAAAGGCTGTTCCTTAAAGTCATAGACCGTCATTTTGTGTTTTATTTTGAAAGAAAGTATTGGCTCGGCTGATTAGGCGCCGGTAACATTATAAAAATATGGCTTTTGCACTGGTATTGGATTTTTTTTAAAACTCAGCAGTAATGTCTCTTTTCAAAAATAACAACCCAGTTACTCATTGTAATCCTCAGACCTGTGCGCAGTTTAATGAACTTTTTTTTTCGACTGAACTACATCTGCCAACTGTATCACAGCGCAGGAGGAAGCTGATGAGAAAGGGGATAACAGAAGTTATTACAATTCATCCTGAGTGGGTCATAACTGTTTGAACAACCTTTCATAGCGATCAGTCAATAGTTGTTGAGATATTTCAGTCAGGACCAAAGTGATGGACAGACAAGCACACTGACAGACTGACATTTTCCATCCCTAGAGCCATGCTGCAGGTATTGATCAGTGAAGGCATGAAAGTACACTGAAAACAGGCCAAAAAATGACATTATGGTGTAAGAAAATCAATAAGCTGTCACAACCATAATTAAAGATCACAATCACCATATTTAAAGTTTAAAAAGGCCGCTTGTACAATAACTTGAGAAAGAATAAAAGAAATCAATAGGCTATCAAAAAAGGCAATCAATATCCAAGGTACCAGATAACCAAAGACACAGTTATAAAGAGGCCTCTGCTACAACATCATGAAAAGCAAACAATGACTCATCTATAGCCAGGCTGAAATGCCTATGTTATCACTCTGGGAGAGGAGTTTGAAAGGGTGAAAAATGTGGGCAGAGTCTATGGACAAGATGCTATTGAGATGCACTATGGGATGTGTAGCAACAATTTTGAGCTTGCTCCTTGTCAGGGACTATAACTTAGGACATCAGCCTTTGCTGCTCTTATGTGGGGAGTTTGTTTTCTTAAATCTGCCTCTTGCACATACCCCAACTGCCCTATGGTTCAAGTGTAATACTACATCAATGTCCCTCTTTAATCTGTAGGGACTGCACATTTTACCTTTTTTGATAATTTTAGCTGTGTTTATACATATGGCATAAATTTTGAGGAGACCGTGTATTTTTGTTTAATCTTGGATTTTCCAGGTAATCTCCTATAATAAGTCTAAAATACACTGTGGAGACAGAACTGTTACATTCATACTGTTAAGTGCAAAATATACACCACTGAAACCCACTCAAACTGCAATTTATGATCCCACAGCCCTCAAAGCATAAAAACATGCATTGTTTTGTTTTGTTTTGTTTTCCTAGGTGTGATTTTTGAATTGGAATTGTAATTTTACTATTTTCCACCTGATTATATCATCTGTTTACCATATTTGGCATATGGAGAAAATACATGCTATTTCCATAAGGTGCACTGTCACAGTCAATGTTGCTGCAAATCGCTGACATATTCCAGGCTGTGATCATCAAGAAAAAAAATCTACTTTGCATGTAGTATATTGAAAATAAGCTTTTTTTCATCTAAAAAACATAGTAGCATCATGACAAAAACCTGGCATTTAAAGGGTTAAAATTCTGAAAATTTATGAATATTTGATATTTCGGATAAGAGCTAATGTTGGTTGTCAATGAAAGTCAATGAAAACAGAAAATCATATAAATGTATAATATTTTTTTGAAAGCCTGATTTTAAAAGCGTATTTTGTGTGCAGAGCGATACAAGTGTGTGTAATATTAAAGCGGACCCTAAGGGCCAAATCAGTAATGTGCAGGATTTAGCGGCAGCTAGTGGTGAGCTTTGCAGATTGCAAAAAGCTGAAACTTCTGGTTAGAATATCTTCAGTATTCAGTGTAAGGGAGATTTTCTCAGGGAGCTGAATTATCCACAGAGGTCTCTTTCTCTCCAGAGCAAGCTGTTCCCATGATTTAAACAATTAAAAACTCAAAATAAAACAGCTACATGTTAAAAAAATAAAAATAAGTGTTTCTCCGATGCTGTTCAGCTCTGCACACACAGCCCACCAGCCTTTTTTCTCTGATAACATAAGATCCAAACATTCAGGAGTTTTGTGTTTGTTTTTTTACTGGGAGTTGAATTATCTGCAGAGATCTCTTCCTCTCTCAAAGAAACAGACCGGGCATTTTAAACCGATATAAACACTGAATAAAGCAGTGTCACGTCAAAAAGTAGTGTTTTCTGATGCTGTTTGGCTCATTACAGAGTTGTTTTGCCGACACAAAAATGCAAAAAAGGGAAAAAGCACTGCATTGATGAGGCCTTGCTCCTTATATAGACACAAATGGCTCATTCTTAAGTTAAAAATACATGAAGATAATTATTTTCAGGTGATCAGGCACTAAGAAAAGATAGTTTGTATATTCTATTCCATTACTGCCAATATGTACCCCAAAACCCTTCACAGTGGACCTCTACATGTTTAAAAAGTTAAAATCCAAACACGTTTTCCAACACAGTGTTGGATTCTGGGTCCTTTCTCTGATTTAAAAAAAAAAAAAGAAATGATATTAAATTCTGGCTATATAGTGAGTTATTGAGGCAACTTTGGGATGACTGCAATGCTTTTTCCTGCTCCTTCTCTCAAAAATCGATGATTCCATTTCTCTTACCTTTTTCTCTTATCTCGTCTCGTCCGCAGCCATGCCAAGTGCCGCCACCGTGGTAATTGTGATGTGTATCGCTGCTCTGGTGGTGGTTGTGGTGCTGGGCATCTATCGCATCCACTTGACCCACCAACAGGAGGTCAAGCTGGCAGAGACGGCGAAGGAGGCGGACATGACCTGGGATGACTCTGCTCTGACGATCACGGTCAACCCAATGGAGGTAGGCCAGCGGAGGACTGGAGTATTGGAGAGGTGTTGAGGGAGGGGAATATGAGGTATTAGGAGATAAATAAAAAGTATGAGTGACTGGATAATGTACAAGATAAAAATAGATATGTAGAATTAATTATGATTTCTTGCTTTTACTTCTAATTTCTGATTATTTAGTTTCTGAAACACTCTGAATTTCTCACCACAGAACCTGGAGGAGCCCCAGGCTGCAGAGGAGGAGGCTAGTGAGGATGAGGAGGAGGAAGACGAAGAAGAAGATGAGGAGGAGGAGGAAGATGAAGAGGAGGAGGATGACATCACCAGTGCTGAGTCAGACGACAGTGAGGAGGAAGTGGACGTCCAGCTACCCAGGATGCATCGTCCGAGCAAGAGGGGCCAAAACTGGGACAAAACAACGATATCGTATTGAGACACACATTCACGCTCACTCACATGCATACACACTCTGCAACATGTCCATTGTGAAACCTCAAATCAGATGGTTGATACAAAGAGACTTTATATGATGTTGATGCTCTAAAAATGAGGTTATATCGCCCCCTACTGGAAGACACCACTGAAATGCACACAGTGCAATGATTTAGCCTTATCAGAAAAACTCCCATTTTATACAGCCGGTAAAAATTAATACGACACTAAAACTGCTCGTCAATCAAAAGACTTTCATCCGTCTTAAAGGTACAGTTTGCCAAATTTACAGCTGTGTTTCTTCGAGTTATCTCTGTCCCATTACAGTCTGCACCACAACTACAATCATTAGGGAAATAGAGTTGTTTGAATTTCATTTTGTCAATGAAACCCTGCACCATACATTGAGTTTGTGTCACATGTGTTCCACAGTGAGATTTCTGATGTCCCACGAAGATGCAAAACAGTCTTTATTTAAGAAAACTGAGTTGCAAACGTAAAGAAACTGACTATTTTTGTTTTGTATACTTCATGTTATTTATCAGTCTTTATTCTAGCCTACGTGGCAAAGCCAGGTGATTTTACAGAAATAGCATATTTTCAATGGTACTCAAGAAAAAAAAGAAAAAAAAAAGACGATCTGTGTGTAGTCATGGTGAACTAGTTGAGGGGTTTTTGGGAAAGACAGAGGAGTCTCCTTGTAAATTTTTATACGCTCCTTTCTTGTAAATAGTGAGTATAGTAGGTGATCCCCCACCCCACTCCCTAACACACATTTCTTCACCCAGAAACCCTAGTCTCCACCTGTATACAGCACACATGCCACCTCGTCATGTATGTATGCATACCCTGAGCCCTTAGCCTGCAGGAGTCTTCACTGAACTGACCCCTCAGTCCTCTATGTGTTTCTAGCTCAGTGTTCAGATCATTCCAGCTGACTGTGAGTTTGTTAGGATGGATGTGCCAATGCCTTCATAGTGACTGGGTCATTTAAAGGTGCACCAGGCAAGGTGTTGATGGAAATTGGCAGCGATCTTATACATCTAAATCACACGTGACAGAGAAGAGAGTCCCCTCACTGCTCATCTATACTCCACAAGAGTTGCCCAAATTAAATCTTAAGGCCCAGGCACACTG